>NW_026137973.1:0-29564 GCF_019393585.1 Leptopilina boulardi
TGCGCCATACATTTTTTGTTCGAGACTCCCGGGTTAAGACTTTGGCGGTATTCCCGATCAATTATCTCGCAAATTTAATTTTTCGAAATTTTTTAAAAATCTTTCTGAGTGTAGCTCAGCATCCGCTGGACCAATCAAAAAGTGCGCCATACATTTTTTGTTTGAGACTCCCGGGTTAAGACTTTGGCGGTAATCCCGATCAATTATCTCGCAAATTTAATTTTTCGAAATTTTTTAAAAAATTTATCTGAGTGTAGCTCAGCATCCGCTGGACCAATCAAAAAGTGCGCCATACATTTTTTGTTCGAGACTTCCGGGTTAAGACTTTGGCGGTATTCCCGATCAATTATCTCGCAAATTTAATTTTTCGAAATTTTTTAAAAAATTTTCTGAGTGTAGCTCAGCATCCGCTGGACCAATCAAAAAGTGCGCCATACATTTTTTGTTCGAGACTCCCGGGTTAAGACTTTGGCGGTATTCCCGATCAATTATCTCGCAAATTTAATTTTTCGAAATTTTTTAAAAAATTTATCTGAGTGTAGCTCAGCATCCGCTGGACCAATCAAAAAGTGCGCCATACATTTTTTGTTCGAGACTCCCGGGTTAAGACTTTGGCGGTAATCCCGATCAATTATCTCGCAAATTTAATTTTTCGAAATTTTTTAAAAAATTTATCTGAGTGTAGCTCAGCATCCGCTGGACCAATCAAAAAGTGCGCCATACATTTTTTGTTCGAGACTCCCGGGTTAAGACTTTGGCGGTATTCCCGATCAATTATCTCGCAAATTTAATTTTTCGAAATTTTTTAAAAAATTTATCTGAGTGTAGCTCAGCATCCGCTGGACCAATCAAAAAGTGCGCCATACATTTTTTGTTCGAGACTCCCGGGTTAAGACTTTGGCGGTATTCCCGATCAATTATCTCGCAAATTTAATTTTTCGAAATTTTTTAAAAAATTTATCTGAGTGTAGCTCAGCATCCGCTGGACCAATCAAAAAGTGCGCCATACATTTTTTGTTCGAGACTCCCGGGTTAAGACTTTGGCGGTATTCCCGATCAATTATCTCGCAAATTTAATTTTTCGAAATTTTTTAAAAATTTATCTGAGTGTAGCTCAGCATCCGCTGGACCAATCAAAAAGTGCGCCATACATTTTTTGTTCGAGACTCCCGGGTTAAGACTTTGGCGGTATTCCCGATCAATTATCTCGCAAATTTAATTTTTCGAAATTTTTTAAAAAATTTATCTGAGTGTAGCTCAGCATCCGCTGGACCAATCAAAAAGTGCGCCATACATTTTTTGTTCGAGACTTCCGGGTTAAGACTTTGGCGGTATTCCCGATCAATTATCTCGCAAATTTAATTTTTCGAAATTTTTTAAAAAATTTATCTGAGTGTAGCTCAGCATCCGCTGGACCAATCAAAAAGTGCGCCATACATTTTTTGTTCGAGACTCCCGGGTTAAGACTTTGGCGGTATTCCCGATCAATTATCTCGCAAATTTAATTTTTCGAAATTTTTTAAAAAATTTATCTGAGTGTAGCTCAGCATCCGCTGGACCAATCAAAAAGTGCGCCATACATTTTTTGTTCGAGACTTCCGGGTTAAGACTTTGGCGGTATTCCCGATCAATTATCTCGCAAATTTAATTTTTCGAAATTTTTTAAAAATTTTTTGAGTGTAGCTCAGCATCCGCTGGACCAATCAAAAAGTGCGCCATACATTTTTTGTTTGAGACTCCCGGGTTAAGACTTTGGCGGTAATCCCGATCAATTATCTCGCAAATTTAATTTTTCGAAATTTTTTAAAAAATTTATCTGAGTGTAGCTCAGCATCCGCTGGACCAATCAAAAAGTGCGCCATACATTTTTTGTTCAGAACTTTCGGGTTAAGACTTTGGCGGTAATCCCGATCAATTATCTCGCAAATTTAATTTTTCGAAATTTTTTAAAAAATTTATCTGAGTGTAGCTCAGCATCCGCTGGACCAATCAAAAAGTGCGCCATACATTTTTTGTTCGAGACTCCCGGGTTAAGACTTTGGCGGTATTCCCGATCAATTATCTCGCAAATTTAATTTTTCGAAATTTTTTAAAAAATTTATCTGAGTGTAGCTCAGCATCCGCTGGACCAATCAAAAAGTGCGCCATACATTTTTTGTTCGAGACTCCCGGGTTAAGACTTTGGCGGTATTCCCGATCAATTATCTCGCAAATTTAATTTTTCGAAATTTTTTAAAAAATTTTCTGAGTGTAGCTCAGCATCCGCTGGACCAATCAAAAAGTGCGCCATACATTTTTTGTTCGAGACTCCCGGGTTAAGACTTTGGCGGTATTCCCGATCAATTATCTCGCAAATTTAATTTTTCGAAATTTTTTAAAAAATTTATCTGAGTGTAGCTCAGCATCCGCTGGACCAATCAAAAAGTGCGCCATACATTTTTTGTTCGAGACTCCCGGGTTAAGACTTTGGCGGTATTCCCGATCAATTATCTCGCAAATTTAATTTTTCGAAATTTTTTAAAAAATTTATCTGAGTGTAGCTCAGCATCCGCTGGACCAATCAAAAAGTGCGCCATACATTTTTTGTTCGAGACTCCCGGGTTAAGACTTTGGCGGTATTCCCGATCAATTATCTCGCAAATTTAATTTTTCGAAATTTTTTAAAAATTTTTTGAGTGTAGCTCAGCATCCGCTGGACCAATCAAAAAGTGCGCCATACATTTTTTGTTCGAGACTCCCGGGTTAAGACTTTGGCGGTATTCCCGATCAATTATCTCGCAAATTTAATTTTTCGAAATTTTTTAAAAAATTTATCTGAGTGTAGCTCAGCATCCGCTGGACCAATCAAAAAGTGCGCCATACATTTTTTGTTCGAGACTCCCGGGTTAAGACTTTGGCGGTATTCCCGATCAATTATCTCGCAAATTTAATTTTTCGAAATTTTGTATGAAATTGTTTTGAGTGTAGCTCAGCATCCGCTGGACCAATCAAAAAGTGCGCCATACATTTTTTGTTCGAGACTCCCGGGTTAAGACTTTGGCGGTATTCCCGATCAATTATCTCGCAAATTTAATTTTTCGAAATTTTTTAAAAAATTTATCTGAGTGTAGCTCAGCATCCGCTGGACCAATCAAAAAGTGCGCCATACATTTTTTGTTCGAGACTCCCGGGTTAAGACTTTGGCGGTATTCCCGATCAATTATCTTGCAAATTTAATTTTTCGAAATTTTTTAAAAATTTTTTGAGTGTAGCTCAGCATCCGCTGGACCAATCAAAAAGTGCGCCATACATTTTTTGTTCGAGACTCCCGGGTTAAGACTTTGGCGGTATTCCCGATCAATTATCTCGCAAATTTAATTTTTCGAAATTTTTTAAAAAATTTATCTGAGTGTAGCTCAGCATCCGCTGGACCAATCAAAAAGTGCGCCATACATTTTTTGTTCGAGACTCCCGGGTTAAGACTTTGGCGGTATTCCCGATCAATTATCTCGCAAATTTAATTTTTCGAAATTTTTTAAAAAATTTATCTGAGTGTAGCTCAGCATCCGCTGGACCAATCAAAAAGTGCGCCATACATTTTTTGTTCGAGACTCCCGGGTTAAGACTTTGGCGGTATTCCCGATCAATTATCTCGCAAATTTAATTTTTCGAAATTTTTTAAAAAATTTATCTGAGTGTAGCTCAGCATCCGCTGGACCAATCAAAAAGTGCGCCATACATTTTTTGTTCGAGACTCCCGGGTTAAGACTTTGGCGGTATTCCCGATCAATTATCTCGCAAATTTAATTTTTCGAAATTTTTTAAAAAATTTATCTGAGTGTAGCTCAGCATCCGCTGGACCAATCAAAAAGTGCGCCATACATTTTTTGTTCGAGACTCCCGGGTTAAGACTTTGGCGGTATTCCCGATCAATTATCTCGCAAATTTAATTTTTCGAAATTTTTTAAAAAATTTATCTGAGTGTAGCTCAGCATCCGCTGGACCAATCAAAAAGTGCGCCATACATTTTTTGTTCGAGACTCCGGGTTAAGACTTTGGCGGTATTCCCGATCAATTATCTCGCAAATTTAATTTTTCGAAATTTTTTCAAAAATTTTTCTGAGTGTAGCTCAGCATCCGCTGGACCAATCAAAAAGTGCGCCATACATTTTTTGTTCGAGACTCCCGGGTTAAGACTTTGGCGGTATTCCCGATCAATTATCTCGCAAATTTAATTTTTCGAAATTTTTTAAAAAATTTATCTGAGTGTAGCTCAGCATCCGCTGGACCAATCAAAAAGTGCGCCATACATTTTTTGTTCGAGACTCCCGGGTTAAGACTTTGGCGGTATTCCCGATCAATTATCTCGCAAATTTAATTTTTCGAAATTTTTTAAAAAATTTATTTGAGTGTAGCTCAGCATCCGCTGGACCAATCAAAAAGTGCGCCATACATTTTTTGTTCGAGACTCCCGGGTTAAGACTTTGGCGGTATTCCCGATCAATTATCTCGCAAATTTAATTTTTCGAAATTTTTTAAAAAATTTATCTGAGTGTAGCTCAGCATCCGCTGGACCAATCAAAAAGTGCGCCATACATTTTTTGTTCGAGACTCCCGGGTTAAGACTTTGGCGGTATTCCCGATCAATTATCTCGCAAATTTAATTTTTCGAAATTTTTTAAAAAATTTATTTGAGTGTAGCTCAGCATCCGCTGGACCAATCAAAAAGTGCGCCATACATTTTTTGTTCGAGACTTCCGGGTTAAGACTTTGGCGGTATTCCCGATCAATTATCTCGCAAATTTAATTTTTCGAAATTTTTTAAAAAATCTTTTTGAGTGTAGCTCAGCATCCGCTGGACCAATCAAAAAGTGCGCCATATATTTTTTGTTCGAGACCCCCGGGTTAAGGCTTTGGCGGTATTCCCGATCAATTATCTCGCAAATTTAATTTTTCGAAATTTTTTAAAAAATTTATCTGAGTGTAGCTCAGCATCCGCTGGACCAATCAAAAAGTGCGCCATACATTTTTTGTTCGAGACTTCCGGGTTAAGACTTTGGCGGTATTCCCGATCAATTATCTCGCAAATTTAATTTTTCGAAATTTTTTAAAAAATTTTTTGAGTGTAGCTCAGCATCCGCTGGACCAATCAAAAAGTGCGCCATACATTTTTTGTTCGAGACTCCCGGGTTAAGACTTTGGCGGTATTCCCGATCAATTATCTCGCAAATTTAATTTTTCGAAATTTTTTAAAAAATTTATCTGAGTGTAGCTCAGCATCCGCTGGACCAATCAAAAAGTGCGCCATACATTTTTTGTTCGAGACTCCCGGGTTAAGACTTTGGCGGTATTCCCGATCAATTATCTCGCAAATTTAATTTTTCGAAATTTTTTAAAAAATTTATCTGAGTGTAGCTCAGCATCCGCTGGACCAATCAAAAAGTGCGCCATACATTTTTTGTTCGAGACTCTCGGGTTAAGACTTTGGCGGTATTCCCGATCAATTATCTCGCAAATTTAATTTTTCGAAATTTTTTAAAAAATTTTCTGAGTGTAGCTCAGCATCCGCTGGACCAATCAAAAAGTGCGCCATACATTTTTTGTTCGAGACTCCCGGGTTAAGACTTTGGCGGTATTCCCGATCAATTATCTCGCAAATTTAATTTTTCGAAATTTTTTACAAAATTTTTTGAGTGTAGCTCAGCATCCGCTGGACCAATCAAAAAGTGCGCCATACATTTTTTGTTCGAGACTCCCGGGTTAAGACTTTGGCGGTATTCCCGATCAATTATCTCGCAAATTTAATTTTTCGAAATTTTTTAAAAAATTTATCTGAGTGTAGCTCAGCATCCGCTGGACCAATCAAAAAGTGCGCCATACATTTTTTGTTCGAGACTCCCGGGTTAAGACTTTGGCGGTATTCCCGATCAATTATCTCGCAAATTTAATTTTTCGAAATTTTTTCCAAAATTTTTTGAGTGTAGCTCAGCATCCGCTGGACCAATCAAAAAGTGCGCCATACATTTTTTGTTCGAGACTTCCGGGTTAAGACTTTGGCGGTATTCCCGATCAATTATCTCGCAAATTTAATTTTTCGAAATTTTTTAAAAAATTTTCTGAGTGTAGCTCAGCATCCGCTGGACCAATCAAAAAGTGCGCCATACATTTTTTGTTCGAGACTTCCGGGTTAAGACTTTGGCGGTAATCCCGATCAATTATCTCGCAAATTTAATTTTTCGAAATTTTTTCAAAATCTTTTTGAGTGTAGCTCAGCATCCGCTGGACCAATCAAAAAGTGCGCCATACATTTTTTGTTCAGAACTTTCGGTTAAGACTTTGGCGGTAATTCCCGATCAATTATCTCGCAAATTTAATTTTTCGAAATT
This sequence comes from Leptopilina boulardi, assembly GCF_019393585.1. Lineage (NCBI taxonomy): Eukaryota > Metazoa > Arthropoda > Insecta > Hymenoptera > Figitidae > Leptopilina > Leptopilina boulardi. The sequence goes on from NW_026137973.1 coordinate 6,366, forward strand.
TTTTAAAAAATTTATCTGAGTGTAGCTCAGCATCCGCTGGACCAATCAAAAAGTGCGCCATACATTTTTTGTTCGAGACTCCCGGGTTAAGACTTTGGCGGTAATCTCGATCAATTATCTCGCAAATTTAATTTTTCGAAATTTTTTAAAAAATTTATCTGAGTGTAGCTCAGCATCCGCTGGACCAATCAAAAAGTGCGCCATACATTTTTTGTTCAGACTTTCGGGTTAAGACTTTGGCGGTAATCCCGATCAATTATCTCGCAAATTTAATTTTTCGAAATTTTTTAAAAAATTTATCTGAGTGTAGCTCAGCATCCGCTGGACCAATCAAAAAGTGCGCCATACATTTTTTGTTCGAGACTCCCGGGTTAAGACTTTGGCGGTATTCCCGATCAATTATCTCGCAAATTTAATTTTTCGAAATTTTTTCAAAAATTTTTTGAGTGTAGCTCAGCATCCGCTGGACCAATCAAAAAGTGCGCCATACATTTTTTGTTCGAGACTCCCGGGTTAAGACTTTGGCGGTATTCCCGATCAATTATCTCGCAAATTTAATTTTTCGAAATTTTTTAAAAAATTTATCTGAGTGTAGCTCAGCATCCGCTGGACCAATCAAAAAGTGCGCCATACATTTTTTGTTCGAGATTCCGGGTTAAGACTTTGGCGGTAATCCCGATCAATTATCTCGCAAATTTAATTTTTCGAAATTTTTTCCAAAATCTTTTTGAGTGTAGCTCAGCATCCGCTGGACCAATCAAAAAGTGCGCCATACATTTTTTGTTCGAGACTTCCGGGTTAAGACTTTGGCGGTATTCCCGATCAATTATCTCGCAAATTTAATTTTTCGAAATTTTTTAAAAAATTTTCTGAGTGTAGCTCAGCATCCGCTGGACCAATCAAAAAGTGCGCCATACATTTTTTGTTCAGAACTTTCGGGTTAAGACTTTGGCGGTAATCCCGATCAATTATCTCGCAAATTTAATTTTTCGAAATTTTTTCAAAAATCTTTTTGAGTGTAGCTCAGCATCCGCTGGACCAATCAAAAAGTGCGCCATACATTTTTTGTTCGAGACTCCCGGTTAAGACTTTGGCGGTATTCCCGATCAATTATCTCGCAAATTTAATTTTTCGAAATTTTTTCCAAAATCTTTTTGAGTGTAGCTCAGCATCCGCTGGACCAATCAAAAAGTGCGCCATACATTTTTTGTTCGAGACTTTCGGGTTAAGACTTTGGCGGTATTCCCGATCAATTATCTCGCAAATTTAATTTTTCGAAATTTTTTACAAAATTTTTTGAGTGTAGCTCAGCATCCGCTGGACCAATCAAAAAGTGCGCCATACATTTTTTGTTCGAGACTCCCGGGTTAAGACTTTGGCGGTATTCCCGATCAATTATCTCGCAAATTTAATTTTTCGAAATTTTTTCCAAAATCTTTTTGAGTGTAGCTCAGCATCCGCTGGACCAATCAAAAAGTGCGCCATACATTTTTTGTTTGAGACTCCCGGGTTAAGACTTTGGCGGTAATCCCGATCAATTATCTCGCAAATTTAATTTTTCGAAATTTTTTAAAAAATTTATCTGAGTGTAGCTCAGCATCCGCTGGACCAATCAAAAAGTGCGCCATACATTTTTTGTTCGAGACTCCCGGGTTAAGACTTTGGCGGTATTCCCGATCAATTATCTCGCAAATTTAATTTTTCGAAAATTTTTCAAAAATCTTTTTGAGTGTAGCTCAGCATCCGCTGGACCAATCAAAAAGTGCGCCATACATTTTTTGTTCAGAACTTTCGGTTTAAGACTTTGGCGGTAATTCCCGATCAATTATCTCGCAAATTTAATTTTTCGAAAATTTTTCAAAAATCTTTTTGAGTGTAGCTCAGCATCCGCTGGACCAATCAAAAAGTGCGCCATACATTTTTTGTTCGAGACTTCCGGGTTAAGACTTTGGCGGTAATCCCGATCAATTATCTCGCAAATTTAATTTTTCGAAATTTTTTCAAAAATCTTTTCTGAGTGTAGCTCAGCATCCGCTGGACCAATCAAAAAGTGCGCCATACATTTTTTGTTCAGACTTCCGGGTTAAGACTTTGGCGGTAATTCCCGATCAATTATCTCGCAAATTTAATTTTTCGAAATTTTTTAAAAATCTTTTTGAGTGTAGCTCAGCATCCGCTGGACCAATCAAAAAGTGCGCCATACATTTTTTGTTCGAGACTCCCGGGTTAAGACTTTGGCGGTATTCCCGATCAATTATCTCGCAAATTTAATTTTTCGAAATTTTTTAAAAAATTTATCTGAGTGTAGCTCAGCATCCGCTGGACCAATCAAAAAGTGCGCCATACATTTTTTGTTCGAGACTCCCGGGTTAAGACTTTGGCGGTAATCCCGATCAATTATCTCGCAAATTTAATTTTTCGAAATTTTTTAAAAAATTTATCTGAGTGTAGCTCAGCATCCGCTGGACCAATCAAAAAGTGCGCCATACATTTTTTGTTCGAGACTCCCGGGTTAAGACTTTGGCGGTATTCCCGATCAATTATCTCGCAAATTTAATTTTTCGAAATTTTTTAAAAAATTTATCTGAGTGTAGCTCAGCATCCGCTGGACCAATCAAAAAGTGCGCCATACATTTTTTGTTCGAGACTCCCGGGTTAAGACTTTGGCGGTATTCCCGATCAATTATCTCGCAAATTTAATTTTTCGAAATTTTTTAAAAAATTTATCTGAGTGTAGCTCAGCATCCGCTGGACCAATCAAAAAGTGCGCCATACATTTTTTGTTCGAGATTCCCGGGTTAAGACTTTGGCGGTATTCCCGATCAATTATCTCGCAAATTTAATTTTTCGAAAATTTTTCTAAAATCTTTTTGAGTGTAGCTCAGCATCCGCTGGACCAATCAAAAAGTGCGCCATACATTTTTTGTTTGAGACTCCCGGGTTAAGACTTTGGCGGTAATCCCGATCAATTATCTCGCAAATTTAATTTTTCGAAATTTTTTAAAAAATTTATCTGAGTGTAGCTCAGCATCCGCTGGACCAATCAAAAAGTGCGCCATACATTTTTTGTTCAGAAATTTCGGGTTAAGACTTTGGCGGTAATCCCGATCAATTATCTCGCAAATTTAATTTTTCGAAATTTTTTAAAAAATTTATCTGAGTGTAGCTCAGCATCCGCTGGACCAATCAAAAAGTGCGCCATACATTTTTTGTTCGAGACTCCCGGGTTAAGACTTTGGCGGTATTCCCGATCAATTATCTCGCAAATTTAATTTTTCGAAATTTTTTAAAAAATTTATCTGAGTGTAGCTCAGCATCCGCTGGTCCAATCAAAAAGTGCGCCATACATTTTTTGTTCGAGACTCCCGGGTTAAGACTTTGGCGGTATTCCCGATCAATTATCTCGCAAATTTAATTTTTCGAAATTTTTTAAAAAATTTATCTGAGTGTAGCTCAGCATCCGCTGGACCAATCAAAAAGTGCGCCATACATTTTTTGTTCGAGACTCCCGGGTTAAGACTTTGGCGGTAATCCCGATCAATTATCTCGCAAATTTAATTTTTCGAAATTTTTTAAAAAATTTATCTGAGTGTAGCTCAGCATCCGCTGGACCAATCAAAAAGTGCGCCATACATTTTTTGTTCGAGACTCCCGGGTTAAGACTTTGGCGGTAATCTCGATCAATTATCTCGCAAATTTAATTTTTCGAAATTTTTTAAAAAATTTATCTGAGTGTTGCTCAGCATCCGCTGGACCAATCAAAAAGTGCGCCATACATTTTTTGTTCAGAACTTTCGGGTTAAGACTTTGGCGGTAATCCCGATCAATTATCTCGCAAATTTAATTTTTCGAAATTTTTTAAAAAATTTATCTGAGTGTAGCTCAGCATCCGCTGGACCAATCAAAAAGTGCGCCATATATTTTTTGTTCGAGACTCCCGGGTTAAGACTTTGGCGGTATTCCCGATCAATTATCTCGCAAATTTAATTTTTCGAAATTTTTTCCAAAATCTTTTTGAGTGTAGCTCAGCATCCGCTGGACCAATCAAAAAGTGCGCCATACATTTTTTGTTCAGACTTCCGGGTTAAGACTTTGGCGGTAATTCCGGATCAATTATCTCGCAAATTTAATTTTTCGAAATTTTTTCCAAAATTTTTTGAGTGTAGCTCAGCATCCGCTGGACCAATCAAAAAGTGCGCCATACATTTTTTGTTCAGAACTTTCGGGTTAAGACTTTGGCGGTATTCCCGATCAATTATCTCGCAAATTTAATTTTTCGAAAATTTTTCCAAAATCTTTTTGAGTGTAGCTCAGCATCCGCTGGACCAATCAAAAAGTGCGCCATACATTTTTTGTTTGAGACTCCCGGGTTAAGACTTTGGCGGTAATCCGGATCAATTATCTCGCAAATTTAATTTTTCGAAATTTTTTCCAAAATCTTTTTGAGTGTAGCTCAGCATCCGCTGGACCAATCAAAAAGTGCGCCATACATTTTTTGTTCAGAACTTTCGTTTAATGACTTTGTTAGAATTCCGGAGCGATTATCTCGCAAATTTAATTTTTCGAAAATTTTTCCAAAATCTTTTTGAGTGTAGCTCAGCATCCGCTGGACCAATCAAAAAGTGCGCCATACATTTTTTGTTCAGAACTTTCGGGTTAAGACTTTGGCGGTAATCCCGATCAATTATCTCGCAAATTTAATTTTTCGAAATTTTTTCCAAAATCTTTTTGAGTGTAGCTCAGCATCCGCTGGACCAATCAAAAAGTGCGCCATACATTTTTTGTTCAGAACTTCTTCTAATGACTTTGTTGGAATTCCGGAGCGATTATCTCGCAAATTTAATTTTTCGAAAATTTTTCCAAAATCTTTTTGAGTGTAGCTCAGCATCCGCTGGACCAATCAAAAAGTGCGCCATACATTTTTTGTTCAGAACTTTCTGTTAAGACTTTGTCGGTATTCCGGATCAATTATCTCGCAAATTTAATTTTTCGAAAATTTTTACAAAATCTTTTTGAGTGTAGCTCAGCATCCGCTGGACCAATCAAAAAGTGCGCCATAGATTTTTTGTTTGAGACTCCCGGGTTAAGACTTTGGCGGTAATCCGGATCAATTATCTCGCAAATTTAATTTTTCGAAATTTTTTCCAAAATCTTTTTGAGTGTAGCTCAGCATCCGCTGGACCAATCAAAAAGTGTGCCATACATTTTTTGTTCAGAACTTTCTTCTAATGACTTTTTTAGAAATCCGGAGCGATTATTTCTCAAATTTAATTTTTCGAAAATTTTTCCAACATCTTTTTGAGTGTAGCTCAGCATCCGCTGGACCAATCAAAAAGTGCGCCATACATTTTTTGTTCAGAACTTTCGGGTTAAGACTTTGGCGGTAATCCCGATCAATTATCTCGCAAATTTAATTTTTCGAAATTTTTTCCAAAATCTTTTTGAGTGTAGCTCAGCATCCGCTGGACCAATCAAAAAGTGCGCCATACATTTTTTGTTCGAACTTTCTTCTAATGACTTTGTTGGAATTCCGGAGCGATTATCTCTCAAATTTAATTTTTCGAAATTTTTTAAAAAATTTATCTGAGTGTAGTTCAGCATCCGCTGGACCAATCAAAAAGTGCGCCATACATTTTTTGTTCGAGACTCCCGGGTTAAGACTTTGGCGGTATTCCCGATCAATTATCTCGCAAATTTAATTTTTCGAAATTTTTTAAAAAATTTATCTGAGTGTAGCTTAGCTTCCGCTGGACCAATCAAAAAGTGCGCCATACATTTTTATTTCGAGATTCCCGGGTTAAGACTTTGGCGGTATTCCCGGTCAATTATCTCGCAAATTTAATTTTTCGAAAATTTTTAAAAAATTTATCTGAGTGTAGCTTAGCATCCGCTGGACCAATCAAAAAGTGCGCCATACATTTTTTGTTCGAGACTCCCGGGTTGAGACTTTAGCGGTATTCCCGATCAATTATCTCGCAAATTTAATTTTTCGAAATTTTTTCCAAAATCTTTTTGAGTGTAGCTCAGCATCCGCTGGACCAATCAAAAAGTGCGCCATAGATTTTTTGTTTGAGACTCCCGGGTTAAGACTTTGGCGGTAATCCCGATCAATTATCTCGCAAATTTAATTTTTCGAAATTTTTTAAAAAATTTATCTGAGTGTAGCTCAGCATCCGCTGGACCAATCAAAAAGTGCGCCATACATTTTTTGTTCGAGACTCCCGGGTTAAGACTTTGGCGGTATTCCCGATCAATTATCTCGCAAATTTAATTTTTCGAAAATTTTTCCAAAATCTTTTTGAGTGTAGCTCAGCATCCGCTGGACCATTCAAAAAGTGTGCCATACATTTTTTGTTCAGAACTTTCTTCTAATGACTTTGTTGGAATTCCGGAGCGATTATCTCTCAAATTTAATTTTTCGAAAATTTTTCCAAAATCTTTTTGAGTGTAGCTCAGCATCCGCTGGACCAATCAAAAAGTGCGCCATAGATTTTTTGTTTGAGACTCCCGGGTTAAGACTTTGGCGGTAATCCTGATCAATTATCTCGCAAATTTAATTTTTCGAAATTTTTTCCAAAATCTTTTCGAGTGTAGCTCAGCATCCGCTGGACCAATCAAAAAGTGTGCCATACATTTTTTGTTCAGAACTTTCTTCTAATGACTTTGTTGGAATTCCGGAGCGATTATCTCTCAAATTTAATTTTTCGAAAATTTTTCCAAAATCTTTTTGAGTGTAGCTCAGCATCCGCTGGACCAATCAAAAAGTGCGCCATACATTTTTTGTTCGAGACTCCCGGGTTAAGAGTTTGGCGGTATTCCCGATCAATTATCTCGCAAATTTAATTTTTCGAAATTTTTTAAAAAATTTATCTGAGTGTAGCTCAGCATCCGCTGGACCAATCAAAAAGTGCGCCATACATTTTTTGTTCAGAAATTTCGGGTTAAGACTTTGGCGGTAATCCCGATCAATTATCTCGCAAATTTAATTTTTCGAAATTTTTTAAAAAATTTATCTGAGTGTAGCTCAGCATCCGCTGGACCAATCAAAAAGTGCGCCATACATTTTTTGTTCGAGACTCCCGGGTTAAGACTTTGGCGGTATTCCCGATCAATTATCTCGCAAATTTAATTTTTCGAAATTTTTTAAAAAATTTATCTGAGTGTAGCTCAGCATCCGCTGGACCAATCAAAAAGTGCGCCATACATTTTTTGTTCGAGACTCCCGGGTTAAGACTTTGGCGGTATTCCCGATCAATTATCTCGCAAATTTAATTTTTCGAAATTTTTTAAAAAATTTATCTGAGTGTAGCTCAGCTTCCGCTGGACCAATCAAAAAGTGCGCCATACATTTTTATTTCGAGATTCCCGGGTTAAGAGTTTGGCGGTATTCCCGATCAATTATCTCGCAAATTTAATTTTTCGAAAATTTTTCTAAAATCTTTTTGAGTGTAGCTCAGCATCCGCTGGACCAATTAAAAAGTGCGCCATAGATTTCTTGTTTGAGACTCCCGGGTTAAGACTTTGGCGGTAATCCCGATCAATTATCTCGCAAATTTAATTTTTCGAAATTTTTTAAAAAATTTATCTGAGTGTAGCTCAGCATCCGCTGGACCAATAAAAAAGTGCGCCATACATTTTTTGTTCAGAAATTTCGGGTTAAGACTTTGGCGGTAATCCCGATCAATTATCTCGCAAATTTAATTTTTCGAAATTTTTTAAAAAATTTATCTGAGTGTAGCTCAGCATCCGCTGGACCAATCAAAAAGTGCGCAATACATTTTTTGTTCGAGACTCCCGGGTTAAGACTTTGGCGGTATTCCCGATCAATTATCTCGCAAATTTAATTTTTCGAAATTTTTTAAAAAATTTATCTGAGTGTAGCTCAGCATCCGCTGGACCAATCAAAAAGTGCGCCATACATTTTTTGTTCGAGACTCCCGGGTTAAGACTTTGGCGGTATTCCCGATCAATTATCTCGCAAATTTAATTTTTCGAAATTTTTTAAAAAATTTATCTGAGTGTAGCTCAGCATCCGCTGGACCAATCAAAAAGTGCGCCATACATTTTTTGTTCTAGACTCCCGGGTTAAGAGTTTGGCGGTATTCCCGATCAATTATCTCGCAAATTTAATTTTTCGAAATTTTTTAAAAAATTTATCTGAGTGTAGCTCAGCATCCGCTGGACCAATCAAAAAGTGCGCCATACATTTTTTGTTCGAGACTCCCGGGTTAAGACTTTGGCGGTATTCCCGATCAATTATCTCGCAAATTTAATTTTTCGAAATTTTTTAAAAAATTTATCTGAGTGTAGCTCAGCTTCCGCTGGACCAATCAAAAAGTGCGCCATACATTTTTATTTCGAGATTCCCGGGTTAAGAGTTTGGCGGTATTCCCGATCAATTATCTCGCAAATTTAATTTTTCGAAAATTTTTCTAAAATCTTTTTGAGTGTAGCTCAGCATCCGCTGGACCAATTAAAAAGTGCGCCATAGATTTCTTGTTTGAGACTCCCGGGTTAAGACTTTGGCGGTAATCCCGATCAATTATCTCGCAAATTTAATTTTTCGAAATTTTTTAAAAAATTTATCTGAGTGTAGCTCAGCATCCGCTGGACCAATCAAAAAGTGCGCCATACATTTTTTGTTCAGAAATTTCGGGTTAAGACTTTGGCGGTAATCCCGATCATTTATCTCGCAAATTTAATTTTTCGAAAATTTTTAAAAAATTTATCTGAGTGTAGCTCAGCATCCGCTGGACCAATCAAAAAGTGCGCCATAGATTTTTTGTTTGAGACTCCCGGGTTAAGACTTTGGCGGTAATCCCGATCAATTATCTCGCAAATTTAATTTTTCGAAATTTTTTAAAAAATTTATCTGAGTGTAGCTCAGCTTCCGCTGGACCAATCAAAAAGTGCGCCATACATTTTTATTTCGAGATTCCCGGGTTAAGAGTTTGGCGGTATTCCCGATCAATTATCTCGCAAATTTAATTTTTCGAAAATTTTTCTAAAATCTTTTTGAGTGTAGCTCAGCATCCGCTGGACCAATTAAAAAGTGCGCCATAGATTTCTTGTTTGAGACTCCCGGGTTAAGACTTTGGCGGTAATCCCGATCAATTATCTCGCAAATTTAATTTTTCGAAATTTTTTAAAAAATTTATCTGAGTGTAGCTCAGCATCCGCTGGACAAATAAAAAAGTGCGCCATACATTTTTTGTTCAGAAATTTCGGGTTAAGACTTTGGCGGTAATCCCGATCAATTATCTCGCAAATTTAATTTTTCGAAATTTTTTAAAAAATTTATCTGAGTGTAGCTCAGCATCCGCTGGACCAATCAAAAATTGCGCAATACATTTTTTGTTCGAGACTCCCGGGTTAAGACTTTGGATGTATTCCCGATCAATTATCTCGCAAATTTAATTTTTCGAAATTTTTTAAAAAATTTATCTGAGTGTAGCTCAGCATCCGCTGGTCCAATCAAAAAGTGCGCCATACATTTTTTGTTCGAGACTCCCGGGTTAAGACTTTGGCGGTATTCCCGATCAATTATCTCGCAAATTTAATTTTTCGAAATTTTTTAAAAAATTTATCTGAGTGTAGCTCAGCATCCGCTGGACCAATCAAAAAGTGCGCCATACATTTTTATTTCGTGATTCCCGGGTTAAGAGTTTGGCGGTATTCCCGGTCAATTATCTCGCAAATTTAATTTTTCGAAAATTTTTAAAAAATTTATCTGAGTGTAGCTCAGCATCCGCTGGACCAATCAAAAAGTGCGCCATAGATTTTTTGTTTGAGACTCCCGGGTTAAGACTTTGGCGGTAATCCCGATCAATTATCTCGCAAATTTAATTTTTCGAAATTTTTTAAAAAATTTATCTGAGTGTAGCTCAGCATCCGCTGGACCAATCAAAAAGTGCGCCATACATTTTTTGTTCAGAAATTTCGGGTTAAGACTTTGGCGGTAATCCCGATCATTTATCTCGCAAATTTAATTTTTCGAAATTTTTTAAAAAATTTATCTGAGTGTAGCTCAGCATCCGCTGGACCAATCAAAAAGTGCGCAATACATTTTTTGTTCGAGACTCCCGGGTTAAGACTTTGGCGGTATTCCCGATCAATTATCTCGCAAATTTAATTTTTCGAAAATTTTTCCAAAATCTTTTTGAGTGTAGCTCAGCATCCGCTGGACCATTCAAAAAGTGTGCCATACATTTTTTGTTCAGAACTTTCTTCTAATGACTTTGTTAGAATTTCGGAGCGATTATCTCTCAAATTTAATTTTTCGAAAATTTTTCCAAAATCTTTTTGAGTGTAGCTCAGCATCCGCTGGACCAATCAAAAAGTGCGCCATAGATTTTTTGTTTGAGACTCCCGGGTTAAGACTTTGGCGGTAATCCTGATCAATTATCTCGCAAATTTAATTTTTCGAAATTTTTTCCAAAATCTTTTTGAGTGTAGCTCAGCATCCGCTGGACCAATCAAAAAGTGTGCCATACATTTTTTGTTCAGAACTTTCTTCTAATGACTTTGTTGGAATTCCGGAGCGATTATCTCTCAAATTTAATTTTTCGAAAATTTTTCCAAAATCTTTTTGAGTGTAGCTCAGCATCCGCTGGACCAATCAAAAAGTGCGCCATACATTTTTTGTTCGAGACTCCCGGGTTAAGAGTTTGGCGGTATTCCCGATCAATTATCTCGCAAATTTAATTTTTCGAAATTTTTTAAAAAATTTATCTGAGTGTAGCTCAGCATCCGCTGGACCAATCAAAAAGTGCGCCATACATTTTTTGTTCGAGACTCCCGGGTTAAGACTTTGGCGGTATTCCCGATCAATTATCTCGCAAATTTAATTTTTCGAAATTTTTTAAAAAATTTATCTGAGTGTAGCTCAGCATCCGCTGGACCAATCAAAAAGTGCGCCATACATTTTTTGTTCGAGACTCCCGGGTTAAGACTTTGGCGGTATTCCCGATCAATTATCTCGCAAATTTAATTTTTCGAAATTTTTTAAAAAATTTATCTGAGTGTAGCTCAGCATCCGCTGGACCAATTAAAAAGTGCGCCATAGATTTCTTGTTTGAGACTCCCGGGTTAAGACTTTGGCGGTAATCCCGATCAATTATCTCGCAAATTTAATTTTTCGAAATTTTTTAAAAAATTTATCTGAGTGTAGCTCAGCATCCGCTGGACCAATAAAAAAGTGCGCCATACATTTTTTGTTCAGAAATTTCGGGTTAAGACTTTGGCGGTAATCCCGATCAATTATCTCGCAAATTTAATTTTTCGAAATTTTTTAAAAAATTTATCTGAGTGTAGCTCAGCATCCGCTGGACCAATCAAAAAGTGCGCAATACATTTTTTGTTCCAGACTCCCGGGTTAAGACTTTGGCGGTATTCCTGATCAATTATCTCGCAAATTTAATTTTTCGAAATTTTTTAAAAAATTTATCTGAGTGTAGCTCAGCATCCGCTGGTCCAATCAAAAAGTGCGCCATACATTTTTTGTTCGAGACTCCCGGGTTAAGACTTTGGCGGTATTCCCGATCAATTATCTCGCAAATTTAATTTTTCGAAATTTTTTAAAAAATTTATCTGAGTGTAGCTCAGCATCCGCTGGACCAATCAAAAAGTGCGCCATACATTTTTTGTTCGAGACTCCCGGGTTAAGACTTTGGCGGTATTCCCGATCAATTATCTCGCAAATTTAATTTTTCGAAATTTTTTAAAAAATTTATCTGAGTGTAGCTCAGCATCCGCTGGACCAATCAAAAAGTGCGCAATACATTTTTTGTTCGAGACTCCCGGGTTAAGACTTTGGCGGTATTCCCGATCAATTATCTCGCAAATTTAATTTTTCGAAAATTTTTCCAAAATCTTTTTGAGTGTAGCTCAGCATCCGCTGGACCATTCAAAAAGTGTGCCATACATTTTTTGTTCAGAACTTTCTTCTAATGACTTTGTTGGTATTCCGGAGCGATTATCTCGCAAATTTAATTTTTCGAAAATTTTTCAAAATTTTGTTGAGTGTTACTCAGCATCCGCTTGATTAATCAAAAATTACGTTATACATTTTTTGTTCGTGACTTTCGTGTTTAGACTTTGGTATTGGTCGTGGAGCGATTAAATTGAAATTTTAAAAAATCACAAAGTTTGTGTCTCAAGCTTCCTCAGCCTCCGTTCTCTATTTTCTGAATTTTTTTTCTTCTTTTTGCACTAGGTTTTGTTTGCTGCTTTCCTTCTAACTTCGATTATTTTTTTATTATAATTGTATTCTACTAAATTTTTTTTCCCTTAAAAATACATAAAATAATATGTTGTTTCATCCATAAAAACGAAGAAATTATTTTCAGCATCCAGATGATTTTATTTGGTATGTACCTGTTGGTGACACTTTAATGCTGCCAATTGTCACCTGGGTGACAAATATTATATTTGCCTGTGGGTTATTTTACGTTTTGTGGACACTGTACAAGGTGAATGTACTGGACGTGAGAGAAAAGACTAAAACGAATTAATTTTTTTTTATTACATTTATTTTTTATGTATAGAAGAATTCTTAATATTTGCTAATACTAACATTTATATCAAGTGAAGTGATTATCTTCGTGGTCTTACGATAGGAAAAATATGTACAAGATAAAAAAAAATTGTCGACAGATATATCGGTACTTAGAAATAAATAAATATAATACATATATACTTCTGATCATTCTGATATCTCGCTCACAGTATTGTCATTAGTTTCATGATTTTACAAAATGTTGGAATAATAAATGGAAATATATTCTCATTTTGAAAAATTTTGATTGCAAATATATGTGTATAAATAATATTCGATTTTGTAGGTAACAAAAAAAATTTTAATTTAAAAAATTCAACTGTAAATTTGAAAATTTTAAATCAATAAAATGTGTATTTTTTCATTACAAAAGGAAATTATTTATGTCAGTTAGAAAAAATCTTTTGCTCCTTAAAAAAATAAATTTTAATCAATAATAACTTTTTTGTTTTTACTCAGAAATTATTTTTATATAAAATTCTTTTTTTTTTAATTATAAAACTTAATTTATAACTATACAAACGCGTCACCTTGTTCTTTTGTCATTTTTGTGCTAATGACAAAAATAGTTGTTTTTTTTTATAATCTCTTGTTAAAAGGTTTGCAAATACGCAAAGCAATTGCAAATATAGATTTTTTTTAGGGGCGGAGGGGGGAAAATATACAAGAAAATTAACAAAAAAAAAAGAAAATATCATCGAATTCCTTCTCGTTTGGCATTTTTTTCTTTCTCCAATTTGTCCGCCAATTCAATGCAAGATGGCGCCTCGGGAATCCCATAAATTCTACTGTCTTTACGACTAGTCACATTGGGATCATTCCATTTTTGTACTTTTGTCGATCCAAAAAGAAGAAAAGCCGCAGCTCCCAATATATAAATTCCTGCCGTTAATGAGAAAACACTGCGCCATTGGCTAACGTTTTCCTATTAAAAAAAAAGTAACAATATGAAATAAATAAAAAATTAAATAGATAAATTAAAAAATAGCAATCAATGAATTAGATAATTATTTTTAAAAAAAATTGGCAACTGTTACTATAGTAATTGATATCTTAGCAACGGTTTTCATAGTAACGGTATTGCTAGGGTATCAATTACCGTAGCAACGGTTTTCATGGTAACCGATATCCAAGTAACTGTTACCATAGTAACTGTAGCCATAGTAACTGTAGCCATAGTAACTGTTACCATAGTAACTGCAGCCATAGTAACTGTTGCCATAGTAACTGTTGCTATGGTAACTGACACCCTAGCAACCGTTGCCATAGAAACCGTAACCTTAGCAACTGTTGCTAACCATTCCCATATAGCAACAGTCTGAACCACAATAAAAAATAACAAACTTCAGTTACAAAAATTTTGAGCCATAGACCAAAAAAATAGAAGGTATTAAGGAGAAAAAAAAATTGTCAAAAAAAAGAAGTAAATTCATTACCTTCTCTTTGACAATCCAACCGGCAACAAGTGGTGCAAGAATACTGCAAACATTAGCAACAGCATTTGTACAACCCATCAATGAACCAGCAAAATTAGGACTTAAATCCATATGATTGAGATGATGTCCACAATAAATTGACATATTTGTTGCAACAGCAATAACAAGAATACTTATTGCAAGAATAGGATTGTCAGGATTAACATAACCTAATGCAACAAGTGCAATTGCTGGTAAAATTTCACCCACTGAATTACACAAAAATCTTGATGCCCTAACACTTAAGAAATTTCTTCTTATTGCCATATCAGAAAAGAAACTAATTGGAAAACTAAGTATCCATGCGGTGAGATATGGAATTGACGATATAAGTCCATTCTGAAAGTAAACAAAAATTTTAATAAATTATTTAAAGAACCATAGTAACAGTAACAGTTGCTAAGGTAACGTTTTTTCTTGCTATGCTTTTTTTTGCTTACTATGGCAATGGTTGCTATAGTAAGCGCTACCTTAGCAACCGTTGCTACGGTAACTGCTACCCTAGCAACGGTTGCTATAGTGACCGCTACCTTAGCAACCGTTGCTATGGTAACGGCTAATCTAGCAACAGTTTTCATGGTAACTGCAACCGTTGCCATAGTAACTGGTACCCAAGCAACGGTTGCCATGGTAACCGCTACCTCAACAACCATTGTCATGGTAGCTAGGGTAGCATGGCAACGGTTACCATAGCAACTGTGGCGCTATTTTTAAATATTATTATTATTATTATTGATTTTTTATTAGGGTATTATTATTTAGAAATAAAATATTAAAACTATTATTCTCTATTAAAATACAATTTAATTATCTAGAAATTAAAATTATTATTTATATTTTTAACTTTTAAAGATTTTAGTTATAATAAATAATAATAAAAAAAATTGTAATAATTTCTAATTTTAATATATTATAATTATTTGTGAAATTTTAATATTGTAATTTTCATTTTTTTTTCTAATCACAGTTATTTCTTTAAAGTTTGATATATTAATAAACATCAATGATGATATTGGAAATTTAATAAAAAAAAAGCAATTATGATGTTAAGATAAGAAATTAGAATAAAAAAATCCTATGAATCGGTGACCGATTAATAAATTTTCAAACTGTCATCATTGATGATTGTGCACTTCCTTTTGTTTTCACATTCCATTTATATCCTCATTCCAACAAAAAAAAAATAAGTTTCTTTCTATATTCTATAATTTTACGCATTTTTTTCATTTTATAATTTTTATTATCATTTTAAAAAAATTAGAAAATCTTTTTTTTTTTATTATATTATTTTATTTTTTAAGGTAGGAAAAAAATTTATTCTATTTTCTATTTTTATAATTGATTATAATTTAAATTTTATTTATTTTCCTTTTTGTCGAAAAAAAAGAATGTTTAAAGTAAACTTATGTTTTTTCTGATAAGATAAACAAATTAAATTAAAAAGAAAAATAATAGTGAAGACCCTAATATTAAAGATATGAACTATCAATGAAGACACCTAAATTGATAATAATAATAGTTGAGATAATGATAATAATAATAATAATAATATTTATTTGATAATTCAGATAAACGGATTAAATTTTTTTTTTAATTTAATTTTTAAAAATTGTAAGTATATGAAAATAATTTTTTAAGCAGGAAAGGTTTTTTTTTTAGTTAAACTTTATTGAAAATTCAAAATTTCCCGCTAAAACAGTAATTCCAGAAACTACCGCCAAGCGGCGCATCTATTAATTTTTTTTATAGTTCATGCTTCTTTTCATTTTACTATTATAGTTTTGGTTTTGTCAAGAGGGTTAGAAAAAAAATCTTTTTAGTCCGATAACTTCATTAAACAAAAAAAACTCTCTATAGTTTCAAAAAAAGGAATTTTTCTCTCACAAAAAGGAAATGAGAATAATTTTTCAAAAAAAGGGAAAAGTATTTTCTTAGTCCATTAACATCATTTAAATTTCTTTTAGAATTATTTTCTCAGTACATTAGTAAAAAAAAAAAAAGTAATTTAGAATTGAAACAGAGAAATTTTTTTACTTACTATATTTATTTATAAATAAATAAATATTTTTAAACTTCTCGCTAAAAATTTTTTTTAAATATTAACCTAAAAAATTATTTTTAATCATGACCCGCGCAATAAAAATAATAGTAATGATAATAATAACAATAATAATAATAATGAAAAAGTAATAATTATTAAAAAAATTGTTTGCATGGTATATTATTAAATAATTAAAAAATAATCAATAATAAATTTTACGATATAAATATCTTTAATATTCGAAAAAAGTGTTCTGAATTCTAGCAATTAAATTAATATTCATTATATATAGCTCGGACAAATATCATTCAAGGCAAGGCTCTACGCGACTCGAATCTACCTTAAAAATTCAATCATTCGTAATTCTCAATGGACAGTCAAGGATCAATTTTTTTTTTTTTTTGTCAAGGCTCAGACGCAGATTTAACATGAAAATTTTCCCTTTTTCGAAAGAAAATTATTTTTCCTTAATCGAATAAAATGACTTTGCTTTCCTTTTTTCCTTCAATTTTTTCTTATATACGAATTTATTACCCGTCCCCCGTTTAGAAGAAAATTTATTTTTAAGTTAATTTTTTATAATTTTTAATCAAAATTTTTTTAATTAATAAAAATACCAAAAAAAGAAAATTTAATTTTAGAAAAAAAAGAGATGTGTGTAAAATTTATTAAAATTAAAAATTGTATTTTTTTTTACTCACGTCTTTAATATTAAATTTGAAAACAGAACTCAAGTAATTTGGAATTTTCGTTAAAAGCATCCAAAAACCCCAAACTTGACACGATTGTGTAATAACAATCGCCCAAACTGGTCCCGAAAATAAAATCCTTTTCCATGGTGTTGGTATTGGCTAAAAATAATAAATTATCAATATTTTAATTAAAAAATAAATAATGCAAAAATTAATAAATTATAAATAAAATATTGACGATTTTAATAAAAAATATATTTTTAAATATAAATGTAAATTATTTTTGTTATATAAATATAATTTTTTTTTTTAAATAAATACATTTTTTATATTTTTATTATAATGTATTCATAATTATATTTATATAAAAAAAAATGTCAAGAAACAAACACACGTTTTTTTTATATACAACAATAAATTAATAGTTATATGTATATACAATTGAATTCGAATCATTGCAGGTTTTTTTTTTTTATTTTTTTATCTGATTTACACGAAGGCCAAGAAATCTCGATAACAATTAGATATAAAAATACTTCATTAACGCTAATCATTAACATTGTAATTGGATCTCTGACGTGATGAAATTTGCGAAAAAAAAATAGAAAGAGAGAAAATAAAAAGTGGGAAATAAATATAGAAAATTAAAATTTTATCATTAAAAAAAAAAATTATTTTGCAAATTTTAAATTATTTTATATTTTTGAATTATTAAATTCTAATTAAATGCTAATTAGTGATTAGAAGGGAAATGATAAGAAAAGCGGAACCAAGAAACAAAATTAATTATACATTATTTTTTTGCGATAATAATTATATATAATCCAGGAAAAGCAAAATTGATAAGAATTCAATAAAAGTGCTTAAAATACTACTAAAATTTCTATTTTTGTCTATCTTTTAATATTTCATATTATCTATTGATAGACAATAAAAAAAAAAATTTATTTTAATTTATTTTTAATCTAAATAATAATTATTATTATTCTATAAATTTAATTAATCAATAAATTATTATTTCTTTTAAAAAAATAAATAAATAAATAAATTTACCTCAGTAGTCTCAATGACACCAAGACTGACTTCAATGTATTCTTTTTCATCGAGTGGTATTGCCGGATGCTCAGCTGGCGAATCCCTACCGAGACAGAGCCATATAATTGACCAAATCAATGTGATAATTCCCCAAAAGTAAAAAACACTTGGCCATCCCATCAATGAATATGCAAGGACACCAGAACTTTGTAGGGCAAACACGTTTCCAAACCATCCACCCGCATAAACAAACGTCGCTGCGATGAATCAGAAATAGTGAAAATAATTCAAATAAATTACGTGATACTTGTCACGAAAAAACAATTCATATTTTATTCACTAAACATTCAATTATTATCATTGAAAATTTATTTTTTATTATAAAATATATTTTGTAATTAAAATTAAAAAAAAAAAAGATGCACTGTTACCTCGATAATAGATTATACAGTGGTACCTCGATAAAGTTTTACGGTAAGACCTCGATAATAATGCCACAATAATAGGTTATACAGCATTACCTCGATAATTATATTTACAGTATTACCTCGATAATAGACTATACAGTACTACCTCGATAATAATCTACATTATTACATTGATAACAGTAATACCACAATAGTAGGTTTTACACTATTACCTCGATAATATACTCTACAGTACTACCTCGATAGTATACTATACAGTATTACCTCGATAGTATACTATACAGTACTACCTCGATAATAATCTACAGTATTACATTGATAACAGTAATACCACAATAGTAGGTTTTACACTATTACCTCGATAATATACTGTACAGTACTACCTCGATTATTACATACAGTATCACCTCGATAGTATACTATACAGTATTACCTCGATAGTATACTATACAGTACTACCTCGATAATAATCTACAGTATTACATTGATAACAGTGATACCACAATAGTAGGTTTTACACTATTACCTCGATAATATACTGTACAGTACTACCTCGATTATTACATACAGTATCACCTCGATAGTATACTATACAGTACTACCTCGATAATAATCTCCAGTATTACATTGATAACAGTAATACCACAATAGTAGGTTTTACACTATTACCTCGATAATATACTCTACAGTACTACCTCGATTATTACATACATTATCACCTCGATAATATACTATACAGTACTACCTCGATTATTATTTACACTAATACCTCGATAATAGATTATTATATTTATTGAAATACAATATATTTTACCGTATTATCAAGGTACAACTGTATTACAAAAAAAAATTCGAAAAAATTAAATTAAATTTTTTTTTTTAGATTAAAAATATATAAATAAATATTTAAAAAAAAATAGTTCTCTTACTCAGTGTTCCCCGTTCTGGAAATGGTACCCATTTGGCGCAAAGATTATGAAGAATTGGTGGCACCACACCCTGACAAAAACCAGATATAACACGACATGCACAAACAGCTTCCCAACTGCCGTGATAAGCGGCAACTGGTACCAATAATGTAACTAGTGCACAAATTCCCATGCAAATTCCATAAATTCTCTGTGCACCCCATCGTTGTGCAATTAATCCACCCGGAATTTGTGTCCAAATATAACCCCAAAAAAAGGAGCTCAACACCACATTTTTGTCGTCTTCACTCCAATCGAACGTCTATTTTAAAAAAAAAGAAGAAAAAAATAGTAATTAATAGCTAAATTAAAAATTAATTAATTAGCGTCCCCATGAAAACGGTTGCTAAGGTAACAGTTACCATGGCAACCGTTACTATCGTTATCGTTACTATCGTTATCGTTACTATCGTTATCGTTACTATCGTTATCGTTACTATCGTTATCGTTACTATCGTTATCGTTACTATCGTTATCGTTACTATCGTTATCGTTACTATCGTTATCGTTACTATCGTTATCGTTACTATCGTTATCGTTACTATCGTTATCGTTACTATCGTTATCGTTACTATCGTTATCGTTACTATCGTTATCGTTACTATCGTTATCGTTACTATCGTTATCGTTACTATCGTTATCGTTACTATCGTTATCGTTACTATCGTTATCGTTACTATCGTTATCGTTACTATCGTTATCGTTACTATCGTTATCGTTACTATCGTTATCGTTACTATCGTTATCGTTACTATCGTTATCGTTACTATCGTTATCGTTACCATAACAGCAATTGCGCAATTAAAATTTTAATTAAATTCGAAAAAAAATTGATTTACTACCAAAAAAAATAAATAATTTTCCATTAAAAAAAAATTAACTGAAATATAAAACAAAATTTTGAATTCTTTTTTTTTTATTTATAAATTAAAAAATGAAGTATAAAAACTTGCAACTAAAAAACATTTTTGAAAAATAAAATAGAACTCGCATAAAATTAATTATTAATACCTCAAAGTCTGGATTTGATTTCTTGTCTGTCATTGCTTCAATGGCAACAGACATTGAGACCCTTATCACATAACAACAAAAGTATCCTCCAGTCATTAAGAGGACCTGAATGTGTCGACAACCAAACAGTGCTGAGAACACAAAATTTTTATTAACCATTTTACTATTGTACATAATAAATAAAATGTATTCCGATAAAAAAAAATGTATTTTGCGTTTGAAAAAAAAATTATTAAAAAAATGTTTTATTGTTTAAAAACTGATAATTAAAAATAATTTTCTCCTTATATAATTTCTCCCAATTTTTTTTTCATTTTAAGTAGTAATTTTATCAATTTTTTCTATTTTTAAAAAAAATTAAAAAAAAGTATTTAAAAAATTATGATTTTTACAAAAATAAATCAGTGGAAACAACATTTTTTTTTTAAATTAACTATTTTAATGGAAAAAGAAAAACAAAAAAGATAAGAAATAATAACGTATAATATATTGTTTTGTAAAAATTAATTTTTGAAAAATAAAAATCACTATTTTTAAATGAATTTTAAAAAAGAAAATCCTTATCTGAGTTTAAAAGCAAAATTGAAAATTAAAAAAAAAATTTATATAAAGTTTTTTTTTTAAATTATGTGGAGTATAAAGTGAAAATGAAGGTGTTAAAGAACAATCATTTGTTTTCAGGTGAGAAACAGTGATTGGAATGTCTCACAATCGATAAGATTTCACAAACATTTAAAGACCAGAAGTTTTACAGACAAGCAAACAATTACTTTTTAATCTAACAAATTTCAATTCCACTTTAAATTGACATTGCTTTGATTTTTTTTTCTAATTAATATTTGCAAATTTTTATTTTTCTCTCATTAACATTAATTGTTTTAATAAAAGTTAATTGGAAAATTGTTTCATTAAAAAAAAAATTCTTTATTTAAATTTAATAATTTTAATTTTTTAATTATTCTTAATTTTCTTCTTTAAATAATTAATAATTTTAAAAAATTTTTTTTACAAATATTTATAATTAATTTCATAATTTATTAATAAAAAAATTATATTTAACAAAAATTTTAATTAAATTATTTTTATTTTTATTTAATTATACTAAATCAATTTTTAATTAATTTTAAATTAATTTACTTAATGTAAAAAAATAATTAATAAATATTTGATCTTTTTAACATTTTTCATATGAATTTTTTGAAAAAAAAATTATAAACAAAGTTATTGTCAGTTTTTTTTTATTGACAATAAAAAAAGTAAATAAAAAAAAATTGATAAATTTTTGCAATGTCAAACAAAAACTCTATTAATAAATTAAATAATGTAATCGGTAATAATTTTCGTCATTAAGATTTAATTTTGTTATCTCAGAAAAAAAATTATGAAAATTATTGGAAATTATTATGTCCACACATCAATTTTCGATAAGATTATTTTTTTGTGTTTTAAATAAGATTTTACACAAAATTTCACAAAACTTTTACGTTTATATATATATATATATATATATATATATATATATATATATATATATATATATATATATATATATATATATATATTACAAGTGGCAATATTTTTAATTAAAATTTTACAATTAATCACGTGCAGCGTATCGTTCACTGACGTATTTTTTTATTGATAAAAAAAAATTTCTCACCGAAGTAACAAATCATTGCACGTGCTTTCTTGAATAAAAATTTAATTTTATTAAAATTTTTAAACATTTTTTTTTCTTTTTTCAAATTATCCTAATTAATTTTTATTTATTTATTCATTTATTTAACTTTCATTTAAATATTTATTAAAAAAATTTTAATTAAAAAATTGTTTATAATTTTTTTTATTAAAATACAAATAATAAAAATTATAATTGTAAAATAAAAATTTTAAATAAAAAATTAAAACAATAAAATATCTATAAATATTACAATAAAGAGTAAATAAAAAAAAGGTTTAAAATTTTTTCAACAAAATTTGTAAAAAAAATTAATTTTTCTATAATCGTAACTTGTAAATTAATTTTTGAAATTTTAATTACCATATTTTTTAAGTAAAAAACTATTTACTTTCATTTTTTGTGTTTAATATTTCTAATTTCATTTTAATATTAAATTGAAAAAAAATTTTAAAATAACAATTATGCTAAAAAAAATTTTATCTAAAATTAAAATAAAACTTTTCCAATAAAATACATTTAAAAAAAATTTACCTTTTGGTCTGTGAAGTGGAGTTTTCATTCTTTCCGAAATGGAAATTCGTCGAGACGAAACCCTTCTCGATGTTGTCGTCATTTTGACGAGAAGGATGTTTTTTGTAAAAAAAACAAACTTTTTCTTCTATTCTTTGACAAAAATTAAACAGAAATTAAGTAGATATATATATATATATATATATATATATAATAAGAAGAAAAATGCTTTTCAACGACTGCTAGACATTCAACAAGTGACCACAGTTTTATGTCAAAGACTTCAAATGCGTAGATCCCCTCTCAAATGCCTGGTAAAGCGTGATGACCCTGTAATACTCCAGGCTTACGCATCATCTTACCTGAATAAAATTATTTTCAAAAAAATAAATAAATAGAAAAAATCTAAACAAAAATTAAAATTAAAAAAAATTTAATACAACATAATTAGAGAATGAAATATGAATTTAAAAATAAATTTAATAAGTACGAGATTACGCAAAATGACGGAACTAAAAGACCGACACTAGAAATTACGTACCATAATGTAGTCAAATAAGATTTTCATCCATATTCCTTGCACTTTTTATTTATAACTATAAACATTTAAAAAACAACAATTTAAAGACATCTGTTACCACACTTAAAGCCACTCTGAAGATAAAAAATTCTTAAAAAAATAAAAAATTATTTTAGGCAGACAATTTTATTGCATATTCTTGCACAAAATACACCTAAAAGTGTAGAAAAAAATTGACAGCCAAATACGAGTAGAGGAAGACACCTATTACCACCAAAAAGT